>NC_137014.1:29100267-29115267 GCF_032717465.1 Coenobita brevimanus | reverse complement strand
GCTGCCTCATATTTAAACCTCATCCCTAGTCTCTGTTTGATGTCTGTCTGTCCGTCTCTCTCTCTCTCTCTCTCTCTCTCTCTCTCTCTCTCTCTCTCTCTCTAATTGCTGCCTCATATTTAAACCCCATCCCTAGTCTGTCTGTCTGTCTGTCTGTCTGTCTCTCTCTCTCTCTCTAGCGTGGAGCGGGAAGTTGCCAAGGCTGTCGGCATTGATCGGGCCAGGGCAGGCGGCAAATGATAAAACACTCTGCAGAATAACAACACGCAGTCCAGGAAAATGTAAAGTTCTCCCCAGCACTGTCTGCCAAATAAGAACAGAAGAACATAACAGGCTAAATTATTACACTTTTATACCTGAACACCTTGGGATTACCATGATCAGAAATTAGATGAGGGTTCACTGCAGGCGCTGACTACGTTTAGGGTGTCGAATGTGTGTGTGTGTGTGTGTGTGTGTGTGTGTGTGTGTGTGTGTGTGTGTGTGTGTGTGAGAGAGAGATGACGTAAGGAAGAAGCATGGGCGTAGATCCTCGGGCAACAGGGTGGATAAATTCCCCCCATTCCCCCACAACTGGACTGGAGGAGATATGCCATGTAATCATCTCCCTTCCCCCTACAATTCAAGCAATCTTGAAAAAATGCATAGGTACGCCTAGGTCTGCCCTCCCAGTACTTGCATTTTCACACTGACAAAGCAGTTATTTCAATAACAGGAAAACAAGTAGAAAAAATATATATAACAAAAATGTTGATCCGATGTAGAAAAACGCAGCTTTAAAGGGCGGCAGTGCGATAATGTTGTGGCGTTAAGTATTAGTCACAAGTAACGAACTATGCCACATTTCTTGTCTTAGTGGTTTGTAATTGACATTTTTTCTGTTCTGCCACATTTTATATACAGCAGCCTGTATCAACCCACTCCCCGCGTCGGTGGTGGTCTTTTCTCAGAACCTAAGCACTCTTTAGTCACAGAAGTCACCCTCCCAAGGAATCATGATAAATCTACGGAATGGGAGGGAGGAAGGGATGTTTACAAACATAAAGCAGGCACGGAAATGACCGTCAACTTTGGTTCGTGATGGTACCTACGAAAAAATCTCCTCCTCCTCCTCCTCATCATCATCATCATCATTTTCTCCCACCTAAGGACGGGGTGAGGTAGGACCTAGTGCAAGAAAAAGCCTTGCACAATAATAATGACTATAGGACTGACTGCATATGAAGTTTTATTGTCGCATGCCCTTGTAACACTTCAACATTAGATGCTTTTTTCCGTATGCCTAAAACTGATAAAAATGACTAAGGAAGCTCTGACAATAGAAAAACAAACAGCAAACAAGCATTAACAAATAAGCGTTACATCCGCTTAACCTTGTAACATTTAAGTATTTGAGTTTGATCCGTGACCTAGTTCGATAACAATCACATCAACGCAAACCCTAACTCCCACGTCAAGTTCGGTGGTATAACTACTACTGCTACTACTACTACCAATAATAATAATAATAATAATAATAATAATACCAGAAAAACGAATGTTCGTTGACATTTTGCGGGATATTCAAGGTTCTGCGGCTTTTTTTTTTTCTTTTTTTTTTTCATCCCAGTGTGAAAGGAAGGGGTGTTGACTGCATCTACCCTGACTGCAGCAGACTTGGGAAATTTTCGTAACAACTCTTCCTTAGCTACATATTCTGCCTACAACACACCAATTCTTATGTATGGTACTTGTCCAATCTATATCGATATTTAAACAATAGACAGAAAGTACTACAGAAGTAACTGTTAAGGTGAAATATACACAGAAATCGCAAAAGTAGAGATGATATAATTATGCAATTTTGTACCTTAAATTAGCTCATATTTTCGTCCTTTAGCAGCTTATATTCACATAACTCAGTGGCAGAAGTGAACAAAGCTACGGCTCTACATCCTATCCACAACACTTGTTCGCTATCAGCATCATATTATACTGTTAATCGATACTTACAGCTATGCACCGAAGATGGCGAGATGGCAATGTAGGTTAAGTTAGAGTGAATAGATTATAGAAAGCCACCTAAGTCAACGAGAACTTATCACGGAACTCACATTTTACGGAATTAACATCGAGATGCCTCTTATTGCGCCTGGTAATGAAGATTCTTTTTATACCTTACCTACTAAAAAAAAAAAAAAAAATGGTGTTAAGGTCTACAACTTGTTTTTGTCGAAGTGAACGTGGCCGAGGGCTGCCTGTGACGTCACCAGCGAACTGTCAACTGAGCATCCATACATATGAGACGACGGAGTAATATTAAATTCGTTAATACAATAATATCCACTATATATTTACTTGACTTCCTGTGTTTATTCGTCATTCTACTACTACGAGTATAAGGATCAATTTTACGCTGTCTTTCTAAAACTGAAGATACAATATATTCGTAGTTGTGAGATAACTGTTGAGACAAACTGAATGCGAGAAAAACACATTAAGACCTTAGTAATATTCTCTCTCTCTCTCTCTCTCTCTCTCTCTCTTTCTCTTTTTCTCTCTCTCTCTCTCGTTAATATTCAGAGGTAAAAAATACAGAACAAAATGTATATTAGACGCAACATTTCTCAACAGGTAGGCTAACTGGCAGAGAAAGAGAGAGAGAGAGAGAGAGAGAGAGAGAGAGAGAGAGAGAGAATTTCCAGGGTCAAAGTATGTGACCTTTTAACGGCAAGACGCGACAGCTGACCTACCAAATTCTCTCTCTCTCCCTCTCTCTCTCTCTCTCTCTCTCTCTCTCTCTCTCTCTCTCTCTCTCTCCCTCCTAGCTACCATTTTCTAAAATTTATTTTCCATTACTCATTTACTCTCATCACTTTGCCCCATTTCTCTTCCTTTCGCCCCCTCTCTCTTCCTTAATATATATATATATATATATATATATATATATATATATATATATATATATATATATATATATATATATATATATATATATATATATATATATATATATATATCTATATATATATAATGTATGTGTGTGTGTGTATGTGTGTGGATGGATAGTCAGATGGATAGATAGGTAAATATCGTGTGGCAAACATGTTACAAGGACCCTTTTTGTAATACGAAGTATTAACTACAGTCAGTAGGAAAAAGCGTGGATTCTCACTTTTTTTTTTTTCTACATTTCAGGTCGCACAGGAAGCTGATCTGTCAAATCTCTCTCTCTCTCTCTCTCTCTCTCTCTCTCTCTCTGTCAAGGCTACGTCTGGGTTGCTTATATGGCAAAGAAAATCCTGCTGAATTAGCTTTTTATCTGCACCTAATCCCTTCTCCTCTCTGATCGATGCTAAGCTGCGCCAGGAATCTGAATTTCACTAAAACAGACTTACAGCTGTATTCTAAGTGGCTTTGAAGATACTGCAGCACTTCTTGGCAATTTATTCTGTATAATGTCCTCTTGTATGTCACTGATACAAATTATTTCGATATTAAAATGATATAAACAACAAACAAGAAAGTGTTAGGGTTAAGAAAAAAACAAAAAACAAGCAACGCTACGCTGTTGTAACCCTCCATCTGACCAAGCACAATCCCCCCCCCCCACCTCCCTGCACACCTAGCCAAGCGTATAACGGCCCTCAACCGCATAAAAGAGACATTAAAACTTAACCAAGCCGGTAGGCGACGACGGCCGTTGCGGTTCACCCTATACACACAAAGAAGGACCTTATCTGGTTAGTCCAAAAAAATACCATCTCTCGCCTCCTTTCGACAAACTAAACCACCCAGACAACAGAAATAACTCGATACTTGCATAAACACAAACATAAGAAACTGAGACAAATAATATTTTTTTTAAGAAACCTCCCATATTATGTACTGATGTTGTTCGTAATACACATATCTAGTCATTTCAAACCATTTCAGCACCAATGAAATCTTTTAGGGGGTGAAAACACGGAAATTTCACAATGTGATGCTTTTTCACACCTCTCCTTAGTTTCCACCGGCGTGTACACATTCTGCGAAATTTTCCGCACTTCACTGCGAAGCATAGGATGGGTTTCGGAAGCTAAAAATTGCATTGCCAGGTTCGCCAGATGTTTCTCTTCAATTTGGTAGGAGGAAAAAATCGATTTCCTATATCAGAAAAAATAGTGCTGGGGCTGGCTACTGGATCCCGACAAGTTCTGGACCCACGGCCATGGAGGGGCTAAGCAGGCCGTTGCTAGCCAACAAATGGTTGTCCAGGAACCAAAACCTTGCTGACACAACTAGGTCATAGGCTAGTCAATGTGTCCAGGTTTGGTTGGAAATGTTTAATTCTGAAGGGAAGAAGTGCCTGCCACAATTAAACAAGACTGCAAAGGACACCGAGGCAAATCTTCACAGGATTGCCACTCGAAAACTTGAAGAGAGATGGGAAAAATGGATGGCACACTTCCGACAGAGAATGACCTCAAGAGCACGCCTAAAGAGGTCAGAGCTTTCTACACCCATTAGTAATGATTCTACAGCTCAAAACGTGAAAAGTACGAAAATGCGGTTTTTCAGCGGTTACCAGGCAACGAGTAGCTGCCTAGCAATCAAAGCCTTGCGAACAGAATTAGGTCATAGGCTGGTCACTGTATCCAGTTTGGGTCAGAACTGGTTAATTCTGAAGGGTAGAAGTGCCTGCCACAATTAAACATGATGAAAAATACGAAAAGAGCGGTTTTTCGGCCGTTGCTAGGCAATGAGTTGCTGCCTAGCAACCAAAACCTTGCGAACACATCCAAGTCATAAGTTGGTCATTTTGTCCGGGTTTGGTCGGAATCGGTTGCTTCTGAAGGGTAGAAGTAGCTGCCACAATTACACAAGAATAAAAGCGGCTTTTCAGCCATTGCAAGATATCGAGTAGTTGCCTAGTAACTAAAATCGTGCGGACACAAATGGGTCAAGGCTGGTCATTGTGTCCAGGTTTGGTCGGAATCAGTTAATTCTGAAGGGCAAAAGTGCCTGCCACAATTAAACAAGAAAACGCGACTAACAATAAGGGCATTATGGAGTTGGCCAAAATTTCTGTAGTTTATCCATGGTAATAAACAGCCATTTTTTATTATTACATAACAGGTACAGTCGGGCCCTTAAGACTCCTTGCGCAGATCGCACTGAAATATGATTTTTTCTTTTTTCATTAGGGAAAAAAAAACCTACTTACGACACAGCATTCTACCTATCAAAAGGCATCAGTTCACTATACGACACATAACTATGTGAAATTTCATGACCATAGTTAATACTGTCTGAGATTTGCTCCGGAAACGAAAATCTCTACGCCACCTATCTTGATCATCCCAGTTATAACAACACCCTCTTCTTGTCAGGTAGAGGGTAAAAAAAACGTTATCACTACCACAAGTCCTTAATGAGATAACGCTGGCATGTTTCACTGAGCCGGCACCGTATTAGCACCCAGTCGGCGACATGTGAAGGTCTCTTAGTCATTTGTTAAGCGTAGTTAGAGTGCTGGGCCTCAGGGGACGAACTACCTACCATATGACCCTGAGTGATGTATGAGTAAAGCAAGTTGTCCCAGGTCCTTTATGTGCACACTTATTTTCCTCACTACCTTTGTTTACGACATTCAGTCTTTTAACTGCAAAAGTGTCAAGGCCTCGCGAAAAGAATGGAACTGCATTTCGGCTATATAATTAAGTTCCTTTTGAATGGAGAGTACTGCAGACTTACAAAACTGTATTCCTGGCAAGAGCATCACCTCTCTCTCTCTCTCTCTCTCTCTCTCTCTCTCTCTCTCTCTCTCTCTCTTCATTCACTTGGACCACTTGCCCACAGCATGTTACGGCAGCCCCTTCAATACGGTGTCTTTTCCTGCACCCACCAAACGATTTAAGTCAGCCTGAGTCTAAGTGCTGCACCCTTTATAGCTTTCAGGATTTCGCAACACTCCTTCCTCTGCGATTTATTTTCCACATAACACCCTATTATTCTCTTCTATGCTATTTACAAAGCCTATGTATAAGCATATTTTGCATTACTATCACAGAAAAGGATACTGTGATGAAATGTGCTGAATAAATCGATAAAGAATAGGCGTTAAGAAATCCCCAAAGTCGCTTCACGACCATAAATGACGTCACAGTGGGTTAAAACTTTAGAAGCAAAAATGTTAGATACGGTTAATCCTTCTTTCTTCCTCACTGACGTCAGCATCTCGTAACACCTCACCCCCCTCCCAGACGAAACACCCTCTCCCTGCCCCCTCCCCGCATCCATCCCATATTTGAGTCCAGTCACGCAAGCCAATTTTCTGACCCAACCCCGTCTGACCTGCTACCCCATCACCTCCCCCTCCCCCCCACCCAACATGACTCCAATCCCCGCTTCCACACCCTACACCCTTTACCCTCTAGGTCCGTCCTCTCCCCCCTCCCTCCCACACCATACTTGGACTCTTGCCCCCAACCCCTGGTCCGGCCCCTCCCCTGTCACTGGCTTGACGTCACTGTAGTTTTATTCGTACTGTAACCCAAGCCTCAGGTATTTTTAAAGGAAAAACATAACATGAACCCCATATACAGGTATATATCTATCTACATATAGATAGATATACAGATAGATAGACAGATAAACAGATTGACGGATAGAAAGATAGAAAAATATATTATATACGGTAAACATTATATACATACCGTACTGTGTATATATATATATATATATATATATATATATATATATATATATATATATATATATATATATTGCTACTCCTCACACTGCCCTAGGGTAGGAAAGGTATATATATATATATATATATATATATATATATATATATATATATATATATATATATATATATATATATATATATATATATATATTGCTACTCCTCACACTGCCCTGGGGTGGGAAAGGTGGTCCAGATGATGATGATATACATATACGAGTGTGTACGTATGTATGGAGAGAGAGAGAGAGAGAGAGAGAGAGACTTTCATTGCATTCAATTCTTACATTCATCTGAAGGAGTAATGCAAGGTTTTATTTTTAAATTTAGTCGATCAGCCGTCAAACTTTACTCAGTCCAATTACGTATCTAATTCTCGGTGCCTCCAGATATTATTAACCTTTTCAATCCCAGGACGTACTTGTTACTTTATTCTTGCTACCTGCAGACGATTTCATTCATCTTTGGAGAGATTTCAAAGTGGAGGTGGTTAGATGTAGCCTAAATCATCAATTATGAAAAAAAAAATCGTTTAATAAGTCTACTGGCAATGAGATTGAACAGAAAAAAAACGTCACTGTAGTGAAGGGATCAACGTTAAGCTATACTTTTGCAACTGCATGGGTTAGATGCAGCCTTCATGTACACTTTCACTGCCAAAGAGTCTCCATAGGCTGAAGAAAAGTTTCAAGGATGCACGAATACCCCAAGTAATTACGTCACTGGACTGAGCAGGTCGATTCCTTCAAGATGCTTCTAGACGATTATACTCAGTTCAGGGGAGTCTTTTCATGCGGCAAGGTTTGATACAGCCTAGATAAACCCATACAATATGAAAGACTTTCCTAAATTAAACAGAGTCGTCCTTAAGAAGCAAAAATTATGTAAATGGGAAGTAACCAGGGGAAAAAAAAAAACTATATAATAATTTTCGTTCTCTGTTTCGGCTCCCTCCACCCTCTCGCTGTTGTGGCAGATCGAGTGGCTTCTGTACATTACTTAGACAAGAGAAATGCTAGAAATTTTTAAGTTGATAAAGTGGGCGATTCTAGATTCCACAAAGAGAACCTTGCGGGATTTAGTAAAAACCCGAGTGATTTTTGTAAGACACGATGGCATCATTCTACGACTCCAACCTATCACACACACACACACACACACACACACACACACACTTACCAAAACTTTGGGTAATCCAGATGCCAAACATATCGAGGTGCAGTAGACTTTTGTAACATGACTCCCCCGCCCTGTGGTTCATAAACAGGTGGTATATGGTGGAGCCCACCCAAGGACTCACTGTGGACACCAAGTGTGTCCACGGCAGCACGGGTACGGTGATACTGGACCATGGCAGCAGTGTACGCCACCACAGCAGGATGTACAGCATGGGCACGCCTATGGAAACACAAGAGAAGGTATGGTTAGACAACACTCTGAGAAAACATACTGTGCTGTGACCGTCACCCAGGACTGCCACAGGGTGATGGTCTCCCTTGTATTGAATGTTTGACCTGATGTACTGAACATAGCCTAATGTAGCTCGAGTCTTGTGTGTAAGACACAAAGGCAATATGTACTTACCAACAAACTTGACAGGAAGAATATCGCATTATTCATTAAATAAGCACATTCAGCATTTTTCAGAACAATTTTATGATGCACGGATCACAGTTACAGTATTCGGTCTACGATGCTGATGAACCATCGTTCTGCAGATGAGTCTGGAAGGCTCATGGATTCCACTATTTAAAAATATTCCAGTAATCTATGTACACGTTCCTGCCACTTATATGATTTCCTTTGTTTATTGGCTGGTATTTCTTCATCCTGAAGCAAAACTTATATCTAGCCACGCCAAAGAAGTAAGGTATTTCAATCGAACCAGTTTATGTTTATGCATTTACTGTATTTATCTGTTATATCTTTGCCAGTACATCGGCCAAAAAATTCTACCACACAGGAAGTCAGCCAGAACGATCCAGTACAAGAACTTGACTCTCCCGAAATTGTTCCACTTAAAATACAGAAAAGATACGTAAAATCCATCCTAGACAGTTTACCAACCAACAAAGCTCCAGGCCCAGATGGAATTCCTCCATTTGTTTTGAAAAATTGTTCCTCAGAACTTGCCTCTTCTAGCTAAATTATTCAGACTAAGCATACGTACTTCTTCATAACCCTAATTCATGGAAAGAAGCCAATATCCACCCAATTCCAAAGAAAGGAAGTTCCTCTGACCCCTCTGATTACAGACCAATAGCTGTCACATCTTCTCTTGGTAAAGAATTTGAAGTTTTAATTATTAAGCACATATTTAAACATCTTGAATTCAGCAACTTAATTTGTGATAGACAATATGGTTTTCGCCATGAAAGATCCACCACTGACATACTTCGTAGTCTACCGACTCATACCCATCAATCAATCGACCTACATGGTGAAACTCATGCAGTAGCCCTTGATATTTCTAGAGTTTTCAACAGAGTATGGCATCATTCCCTGCTATCCAAACTCCCTTGCTATGGACTAACGTCTTTTGTTTCTCTGCTTTCCTCATATCTCAGCGATAGAAAAATAAGAGTAGAAGTTGATGATGTATATTCCAATTTCCACTTAAATAACGCCGGCGTGCCACAGGGATCAGTTCTGGCACCAACCCTGTTCCTAGTTCATATTTATGATCTCTCATCTGTCACCCACAATCCCATCCATGCATATGCAGATGACTCATCACTTCACAGTTCATTCACACTCAAACCCCTACTTACAAAGTCTAAAATCTCTAACTCACAACTCAGTACAGCCATCTCCATAAATCAAGATTTATCTACGATCAGTGAATGGGGACAAAACCACCTTGTCCCATTTAATGCGAGTAAAACCGAATATATACAATTTATTAATAGAGAGATATTGCCAGATTCGTATGTTACCTACAATGCTACTAATATTCCCAACACCAAAAATATTGGAATTCTTGGTGTCTCACTTAACAATGCCCTCAGCTGGACCTCTCATGTCAGATCACTTGCTAAAACCGCCTCAAAGAAACTTGGACTATTTTTCAGAGTCCGTAACGTCTTCACTGATGAGCAGTTACCAATAATAAGATTCCTATGCACTCTCAGCTTGAATATTGCTCACCTTGTGCAATGGATGTGGAGAGGTTGCATTAAAACAACTAGATAAAATTCAGAACAAAGCTATTGGAATCACTAATAACCGTACTATTATAAATGAACTACCTCCTCTACAAGTAAGAAGGAATGTTGCCTCCCTTACATTATTTTACAGATATTTTTATGGCAAATGCTCAGATGAAGTTGCGTCCACTGTGCCACCTCTCCATGCCTTCGTGGCGCACGGGCATCTGGTAGCACTCATGACTGGAATGTCACTCAGCCATATTGCCTATCAGAATTCTTTTATTCCCCGAACAGCATCCCTCAGGAACTTGCTTCCCCAGAGTTGTTTCCCCCCAAACATCAACCTACAGCTGTTTAAGTCCAACTGTTACAGATATTTTATGAATGGAGGATGTCAGTAATCTGGTGGATGGATTATTATTATTTTTTCATTAATTTGCTTTTCCTTCCTCTATTCTGTTACTTAAATATATATATATATATATATATATATATATATATATATATATATATATATATATATATATATATATATATGTAAGTACTGTTGGTTTACAGACTTTGAAAACCTGATCCCATTGCACACCTGGGGCACACACATTCCAGTGGGTGTGTGGGAATGGGAAGAAATTATTCTATTTTGGTGCAGATCGATCCAAGGTCAAAGTTCAGCGCACGGAAACTTCATACGCTCTTATTTTTATTTCCCCCCGAGAGTTCTGATGCTTTATTAAATTACACGTATTATACGGGGTTTAGAATATATATATATATATATATATATATATATATATATATATAGTATGTGTGTGTGTGTGTGTGTGTGTGTGTGAGAGAGAGAGAGAGAGAGAGAGAGAGAGAGAGAGAAAGAGAAAGGCATGTGGCAAGGCGATAGTGTCAGGTAATGAAGATGGGAAAGGTGAAGGTGAAGGTGAAGGAGAGGGGAAATGAGGGTGAGGGGAGGGTGAGTGATATGAGAGTGAGAAGAAGGAATGAGTGAAGCAATAAAAGGGGGAGAGGAGAGGAGTGGAGTGTGGACTGGAGTGGAGTGGAATGGAGTGGAGTGGAGTGTAGCGTAGCGGAGAGGAGAGGAGAGGAAACGAGAAAAGAAAAGTGGAGAGGAAGGGAAAGAAGAAAGAATAGAAAACAAAACGAAACGGAAAAAGAGAAGAGACGAGAAAACGCAATCCGAAAAAAGAAAGAAAACGAGAAAATTGAAGAGATGGAAACGAACTGGCAGGAAAAAGAGAAGGGAAGGGTAAAGGGAGTGGTGAAGGGTGATGGTGAGAGGAAGATACGGGTGAAGGGAGGAGAAAGGGAGGCCAGGGTGAAGGGAGGAGAAAGGGAGGTGAGGGTGAAGGGAGGGGAAAGGGTGGCGAGGGTGAAGGGAGGGGAAAGGGTGGCGAGGGTGAAGGGAGGGGAAAGGGTGGCGAGGGTGAAGGGAGGGGAAAGGGTGGCGAGGGTGAAGGGAGGGGAAAGGGTGGCGAGGGTGAAGGGAGGGGAAAGGGTGGCGAGGGTGAAGGGAGGGGAAAGGGTGGCGAGGGTGAAGGGAGGGGAAAGGGTGGCGAGGGTGAAGGGAGGGGAATGGGTGGCGAGGGTGAAGGTAAGAAGAGGAGAGGAACGGAGACGAAACTGAAGGAAGAAAGAATGAAAGGAGGAAAGGACTGGAAGGAAGGGAAGGAAGGAAGAGGGAAAGAAGGAAGGGAAGGAAGGAAGAGGGAAAGAAGGAAGGGAAGGAAGGAAGAGGGAAAGAAGGAAGGGAAGGAAGGAAGAGGGAAAGAAGGAAGGGAAGGAAGGAAGAGGGAAAGAAGGAAGGGAAGGAAGGAAGAGGGAAAGAAGGAAGGGAAGGAAGGAAGAGGGAAAGAAGGAAGGGAAGGAAGGAAGAGGGAAAGATGGAAGGGAAGGAAGGAAGAGGGAAAGATGGAAGGGAAGGAAGGAAGAGGGAAAGATGGAAGGGAAGGAAGGAAGAGGGAAAGAAGGAAAGGAAGGGAAGGAAGAGGGAAACACGCCAAGGAAGGCAAGGAGATGGAAAGAAGGAAACGACGGGAATGGAAGGGATCAAAGGAAAGGAAGGGTAGGGATGAAAAGGTTGTGAGGTAGGAAAGGAAAGGAAAGATTGAGAGTGGTGTGTGTGTGTGTGTGTGTGTGTGTGTGTGTGTGTGTGTGTGTGTGTGTGTGTGTGTGTGTGTGTGTGTGTAAATGGTTAAATTGACGAAAGAGGAGGACTAATGTTACAAGGTTGAGAGAGAGAGAGAGAGAGAGAGAGAGAGAGAGAGAGAGAGTCTGGTAATATGAACTGAATGAAGCTCAGGGTGAAAGAGGGCTGGATGACGACAAGTGTGAAGGGGAAGTTACTGCAAGGTTAGTGTGAATTCCAGTGTGCAAAAGTATGAATAACAGTGGAAGTTTAGTATGATGGTAGTGTGAAAAGTTCTGTTGATGTGAAAATAGGAGGAACCGTGGTCAGTGTCCCGAAATTGTGGGCATACTATCCAGTGTGAGGGTAGTGTGTGACTCAATGGTGGTGTGAGCGTTTGCGTAATAAGTAACAGTGGTTATGAATAGTCCTAAAGAAAGCGTGAAAGTCAGTGTAAAAATAACTGAATGTAGTGTGAAGGGACACGGTAATGGCGATGGTAGTGTGATGCTGGCGTGTAGTATGAGGTAAGTGTGAGGTGTGATGAGAGTATAAAATGACAATGTAGTGATGACGTTCGTGTGAAGATGCCGTGGGGGTGATAATGATAGCAATGGTAGTATTAAAAATGAGTTTTAGTGTGTGTGTGTGTGTGTGTGTGTGTGTGTGTGTGTGTGTGTGTGTGTGTGTGTGTGTGTGTGTGTGTGTGTGTGTGTGCGCTGAAACATTAATGGGGATAATTAATAGGAAGTATAACATCCCTTCAGAATTTATCATTTGCCAAGACTCTTCAAAATCCTTTCTCCAGTTTTGGTTGCACCCCCTCCCCCTAAATACACATACAGGATTATAGCATATTGGATATATTAAATGTACCTCCAGTAAATCTCTCTCTCTCTCTCTCTCTCTCTCCACAAAAATTCCTAAGGATAAAACCACTCTCCTTATCCACTTTAGCACTATTCCTCCCTCGTTCTGCCCCCCCCCCTCTCTCTCTCAAATCCTTAGCTGCAAGAATACCGTAACGCAAGAGGTTATGAGGCTAGTCACGAAGAAGTGCTGTGCAAAAGGATGATCAGCTGAAGCATTATCTCTTTCAGCCACTGAGGTATGTTAAATAAGTTACAGAAGGACGAAAACTCTGGCAGGTGAAGGTGAAATGCTATACCTCGACACAATAATTGGACTCAGCTTAACCCCTTGGATAAGATAACGGGATTTTCTCTCTCTCTCTCTCTCTCTCTCTCTCTCTCTCTCTCTCTCTCTGTCTCCCTCCTTCCAGACTATTTTATGGAAACTAGTAAAGGTCTTTCTCATAAATAGGGTTGAAGACTTATATCTAACCCTTTCAGCTCGTAAAAAGCCTCTCCTAAGCTGTGTGTGTGTGTGTGTGTGTGTGTGTGTGTGTGTGTGTGTGTGTGTGAGAGAGAGAGAGAGAGAGAGAGAATACGGTCGTCAGGAGATAAGAATTAATATGCCACCGCAGTGAAGGGGTCGAGTAAAAACTATTGCGCTGAAAGGCATAACAGATATATATATATATATATATATATATATATATATATATATATATATATATATATATATATATATACACCTATCCATCTATCGATCTATCTACCTATTTATCTATGTATATACATATATATAGATAGAGACAGATAGATAGACAAAGATTATACATATATATATATATATATATATATATATATATATATATATATATATATATATATATATATACTTGGCTCGTATCTATGACTGAGGTGAAAATAATCTGGTTGATTTTAATGCCTCAAAGACTCAGTTCTTACACCTATCAACCTGACAAAATCTTCCACAGGAGTACCCACGAATGTTTAATAATATCCAGCTTAATCCTGCATTACCGTGAACTGCTTGGGGTTTCATTCTCTCGGGACTTATCTTGGAAAGTTCATATTACATCTCTTGTAAAATTTGCTTCCAAGAGATTAGGTGTGCTAAGCCGACCCCGTGCCTTCTTTACCCCTGCATAGTTGGTAACTTTATTCACGAGTTTTATTCGCCCCTGTGTAGAGTACAACTCTCATGTGTGGGAAGGCTCCCCACATACACCTCTTCCCAATAGGGTGGAGTAAAAGGCTTTTCGTCTCATGATCTCTCCTCCTCTTACTGGCTCCGTTCAACCTCTTTCTCTTCACCGCACTGTTGCATCTTTATCTCTTTTCTATCACTACTTCAATGGTCACTGCTCCTCTGAACTGTCTGCTTGCATCCTTCCACCTCTATGACGGGCGCGTAGCACCCGTCTAGCAGCAAACTCTCGTCCCTTTTCTGTCCATCTCTCTAATGCAAGAGGTAACTGCTACTCCCAGTCCTTCATTTATGCAATAGGTCAACTCTGGAACTGTCTCCTTATGTCTGCATTTCCTACTTCCTATGATCTCCAGTCTTTCAAACGCCAGGCATCTCAAAATGAACAGATCTTGAATATGGCTCTCTTTTGTTTTTTTTTTTTTCTCAGCAGGAACGGTTTCTGGGCTCTTAGCCTTTGGTTCCTTCTTTCTTGCATATTTTATATATATATATATATATATATATATATATATATATATATATATATATATATATATATATAAGGAGCCTCTGTGGTACAGTGGTAAAGTGTGCATTTTCATACACTTAGGAACGAGGGTTCGCGCCCCGCCAGGGTAATAAACTTTGGGAGCGTTCTTCATGCCACGTACTGCATTGGCGGACACAAGGGGTGCTGTGATTGAGCCAGTGTTGCATACTGTAAAGTATGTTTGCACCCAGTCGGCTTGCGCGGGCCGATTACACTTGGTTCACAGACTACACACACAAACAAAGTCACTCCAGCACAACAATTGCACTTAAAAGCACTTCTCACCCTACATACAGTCTCTACCAGACGGCCTACTGTAAGCCACTTGGTAGGGATACATTGGCTGTATCGTCCCCACTTCGGTCGGGATAGGCCGGTCCTGCAGTGGACA
>NC_137014.1:29080267-29095267 GCF_032717465.1 Coenobita brevimanus | reverse complement strand
AACTTGTAGTCATGGTTACATGAAATCGATGGGCCTTGGTAGGAATAATACTCCTTTATCAACCTTCCACTCTGACTAAACAAAATCAACTGAACCGAAAAGGGTTAGGGGTCATCGTCTGGTTAAAACAAACGCGCTATTGTCTGTCCTTATACCCCCAACGAAACAAAGGACATCCACCAACCCTCAATATCATGGCTGTGTCACCCTCTCCTGATCTACCTTAAAGAGATCACATTACATCTTTTGCTAAATCGGCTTCACAGAGGTTTTGGTGTGTTTAAGCCCTTTCCATCCCAAGGCGTCATCTCTATTTTATTCTTCAGGTCAGGGGAGCACCGTGGTATTGAAGGGGTTAATAAAGGCCGAGTCTAACCCCCCAGTTTGTAGTTTCTCTTGATCTCAGCACAGCTGTCTGGAGGCGGCAATTATGAACGGAAGACGTCATTAGATTCAAGGTATGAAGAGACTGGCCTTTTATTATCTGCTGACGATACAGGGGTCTTATTCATCCTTGCGCTCTCTCTCTCTCTCTCTACTGGGGGGGGGGGAAGGAAGGCTCACCACATACTACACAGCTTTTATTCTTCCCTGTGTACATATAGCTCTTTTATACTCCCCTCTGTTCATTAGCTCTTTTCAGTCTGTTTTTTCGCCAGTGTTACATCACCCCCTTTCCTACTATACTCTAGTTCATCCACCTTAACTTGGCGTAAATTTTCGTCCGGTTACAACTTTCATTTCCTGTAGTTCAACCGAAGAATAAGACAATACAACTGCTGTACTGTGTATCGCTTCCATTCACTTCTTCGTGACTAGAGGTATGTTCTTGTGCACTCTTGTTATAACTCATCAGTACAGCTGGATATATGGCAATTTCAGGTCAAGTTAAAGTGGACAGAGTACAGACAATACATATCTGAACTTTGACCGCTTAACTTTTCCATCACGGCAGGCAGGCAGCACCCACAGCATCTACACTCATCTCTGCCACCCCTCTTGCTGTTACAGGTAGTTCATCATCACCAGCAACATCATCATCATCAAGACCTTGTTCCACACCTAAGGATGGAGTGAGGATAGAAGAGTTCACTAGTATTACTGTATTATTAGTCATTCCTTTATACCGCAGGTCAGCTCTGCCATAATCATCCTTAGTTTGTCTTCCTTTGTCTACGTTCTCCACTCTGTTAATCCATTCATTGCCAGGACTTTTCTTCTATTCTTGCTACCACTAGACGATTTTATTCGCGTCAAGGAAGATGTAATGAAGGGGTTAATGAGGACTATGTTTATCCCCTTCAGTTAGAAAAATGATTTACTAGGCTGAATCAAGTCGTCTACAGAAGACAAGAATATACTATGTAACGCGCCATAGAGATGAAGGACTTAAAATGGTGTCCCAGACATCTCAAAATAAATGGTGCTTTACTCTGGCTTTATTGCAACTTTACTTTCATCATTTGACTACAGGCCACTCCTTAGCTGCGTGAAATCCGACTAGCGCCAGCACCATTTTAAACTAAAGCTGTTCCACTTCCTAAAAGGCTAGAGTAGATATGGCATAAATAGACAACATGTGTGCATCAGCTGATACTCCAAGAAGACACACACACACACACACACACACACACACACACACACACACACACATTTCTCTCTCTCTCTTTCTCTCATGCGGCGCTTTACTATACTCACATCTAAAGTGCATCCAAATAACACTGGTTGATGGTGGTGGTGGTGGTGGTTGAGGGAGTTGTACTGGTTACAGTGGTGGTTGTGGTAACTGTGGTTGAAGTTGTTGTGGTAGTAGGCTAGTTAGTGGTAACCTAGTGGTTATGGTGACTGTGGTGGTAGTGGTAGTGGTTGTGGTGGTAGTGAGAGTGGTGGTAATGATTGTGGTGGTAATGATAATGGTGGTAATGATAATGGTGGTAATGATAGTGGTGGTAGTGACTATGGTGGTAATGACTGGTGGTAGTGATTGTGGTGGTAATGACAGTGCTGGTAATGATTGTGGTGGTGATGATAGTTGTGGTAGTGACAGTGGTTGTAATGGTAGTGATAGTGGCTGTGATTGTGGCGGGCGTAGAGGTGCTTATGGTTTATAGAGCCTAACTCCTTCAGTACGTCATATTTACTACTTTATTACTGAAATATAAGAGTCCAATTAAGGGACAACATTCGGCTTACCATTCCACTGCGTCAACTTTATATTCAGGTCACGTCCGCCACTTTCCTCCCTGACGCATATTATAGAGAATCGTCTTTGGTCGCAGGAACAGGCCAACACACTCTCACCTTAGCAATATTAGCCAGTAGAGGAAAGTGAGAAGTAGAAAGGAGGAAACTGGAATATATGGCGCACTTTTGTTCCCGATTGTAAAATCTAACACTATGCAGCCAGCAGTACCAAACAATACAACCGTTCTGCTGTGTGGGGCTTCCCTCACCTCAATAATCCGGTGTGAACTAGAATACAGTGATTATATAACGCTTTTCTGTTAGAGCATTTCATCAGCTGGATATCGTATCATCTCTGGCCATTAACAAAGTACAGCATATGGGTTAGCCAAGCTCAATAAAATTGTTAATATATTTACTTGCTTCTCTTTTAGCCGCTTCCGTCTGATCACGTCTTTTTTATTTCAATCGGATTTCATGTGTGTGTGTGTGTGTGTGTGTGTGTGTGTGTGTGTGTGTGTGTGTGTGTGTGTGTGTGTGTGTGTGTGTGTGTGAAGGGGTGAATAAAGCGAGCCTATAACTAAGGTCCCGTCCACACGAGCGGGTAGTGCCCGACGGGCAAATATTGATACCAAATCACATTACAATTCACACATTTAGAAGGTGGCTGGCGGGCACGAGCGTAGATGACATAAGCAGGGAAACCAGTGGCAAACTATGTATAACACCCTTGCCCGTTGTTGAGGCAATGCTTACCGTGTGGACAACAAAAAAAAGTGTGCCCGGTAGTCACCAATGGCTGCCAGAAACTGCTTGATCTGGTAACACTGCTAAAGAAGCGAGGGATATACGCTCAGCGGGCAGTGCCCTTCAGGCATTGCCCGCTCGTGTGAACAGGGTCTAACTCTTCTCGTTCGAAAAGTATCAAGTCTACTCTTGAATAAAATACTTAAAAAAAAAAAAAAGTCCTCGGACTTAAGGGGTTGTCAAGAAGAGCATTGATATAGTAGTCAAACTTGCACAATTTTTAACAAAAAATTATGTATATAACCTAAATACAGATAGACGGATACACATAACTATACATACTGATAGCTGCAAACATATACTTACAGTGTATATATAAACATACTTTATACATACACCCGATCAAAAAATTCTTTTTCCAACCTTCGTCTTTACCTTTTGAAACAGTGGATGAAACGCATTCGAAAATATTTTCAAATAACTACTCATAGCTATATAGGCCTATAGATAACCAACAGCGCTCAGTGTGAAACCATCGATCAGCTGGGTAAAGATAACTTTTTGATCGAGTATATATATATATATATATATATATATATATATATATATATACCGTACGTAATATAAACCGGTATATATAATTATACATACCGTACGTGATATAAACCGGTATATATAATTATACATACCGTACGTCTATCTATCTATATACCTAGGCTGCTTCCCCCAAGGAAAGGGAGGTAGCCGAGACAGGACGACTCACTCTCCACTTACTCATCCATTCAAACACATTCATTCGCATCTTAGCCCCAAAGGGGAGAACGGACAGATCCTCACCGCACCACACCGCACAAGGGTCAACTGGGCAATGCAATCAGTGACATCCGCAGCAGGGCCCGACAGCAGAACTGGTTTACCCCTGCCACATCATAACAGACCCATCCCCTTACCCGCACCTGACCTGACTAGCTGATCAGACCAAATGCGGGAGAATATCCCCTCAGGGCTGCGTCATCACTTATTCATTCACAATTTCTCTCCATTTATTTCTGTCATGCACAGCCACTCTTCCTTGCTCAACAGACATCCCTCTCGCATCCAGCGCTCTCTTCACACTGTCCATCCATCCTATTCGTGGTCTTCCTCTCAGCCTTACACCTCTCACATCAGATCTAGTTATCTTTTTCACCAATCGCTCATTATCCATTCTCTCCATATGCCCAAACCATTGCAACACCCTCTGCTCAACTCTACCAGCCATCTCCCGAACAACTCCAGTTCTCCTTCGCACTTCATCATTTCGCACCCGATCCATACGCGTCACTCCACACATACTCCTCAGACATCTCATCTCCATTACATTCAAACTTTTCCTCTCTGCTACACCCATATTCCATGTTTCAGACCCATATAATGCAGTCGGTACCACAACACCCTCATACAGCCTTCTCTTTACATCCATTCTAAGCGAACGACATTTAAACACTTTTTTCATTCCTCCCAGCACCTTTCCTACTTCATTTATTCTAAACTTCACTTCTGCATCTATTCTTCCATCCACAGCAACATGTGACCCTAGATATTTAAAACAATCTACCTCCTCAAGCAACTCACCATTCAAAACTATATTCATCCCCCTACCATCTATCAACCTCGTACACTTCATCACTTTACTCTTATTCTCATTTACTTTCAATTTCCTCCTTTCACACACCCTTCCAAACTCCTCTACCAACTCTCTCAATCTCTCCTCTGAATCATTCACCAGTGCAGTATCATCTGCAAACAGCAGCTGCTTCAGATTCCACTCTCCTCCATCAACATTTACCAGACTCAGACCACCTAAAACTCTTGCATTCACCTCCCTTACAACACCATCCATGTAAATATTAAACAACCAAGGCGACATCACACATCCCTGTCGCAGCCCCACTCTCACGGGAAACCAATGACTCACAGCATTTCCCACTCTTACACACGCTCTACTATTTACATAAAAACTTTTCACCCCTTTTAGTAACCTACCATCAAGTCCATACAATCTTAAAACAGTCCACAAAGCCTCCCTATCAATTCTATCATACGCTTTCTCTAAATCCATAAATGCCCAAAACACATCCTTGCCTTTCGCTAAATACTTTTCACACACTTGTCTCACAGCAAACACCTGATCAATGCATCCCCTCCCTCTCCTAAAGCCACACTGCTCATCACTAATTACTCCCTCTGTACCCTCTCTAACTCTCATAATTAACACTCTACCATACACCTTACCTACAACACTCAACAGACTTATACCCCTAAAGCTAGTACATTCATACTTATCACCCTTGCCTTTATACAATGGGACCACACAAGCACTTGCCCAGTCAATTGGCACCATACCTTTCTCAAAGCACACATTCAACAATCTTACTAACCAGTCAACAATAGTCACTCCACCACCCTTCAGGCATTCCACAGCACACCCATCCATACCTGCAGCTTTCCCTGCTTTCATCTCCTTTACTGCCTTCTCCACTTCCTCCTTCGTGATCAAAGAATCATTCAACTCTCCCAACACATTTATTCCTTGCACCCTTCCATCCGCCACAATCTCAGCCACCCTTTCCTCCTCTACATTTAACAATCTTTCAAAATACTCTGCCCATCTCTTCCTTACTGCATCCATCTCAATTAACATCCTTCCATCCTCTGCTTTTACTCGTTCTTCCTTCCCAGACTCTCCCTTTCGCACCCTTTTCACCTCCTTCCAAAACATTTTCTTATTCTGCTGAAAATTCTCTGTCAGCCGCCTACCCCACCTCTCATCTGCTGCCACTTTAGCATCACGCACAGCCCTTCTCGCTCTATTCCTCTTCTCCTTATACCTTTCATATGACATCTCATCCTTCCTCTGCAGCCACACTTCATATGCACGTCTCTTCTCAGCGACAGCCATACTTACTTCCTCGCACCACCATTCACTTCCTTTTCTTACACCACCACCCACACGTCTCACACCACACACCTCTTCTGCATGCCCCACCACAGCACTCTTAAACAACTGCCATTCCTCCTCCACGCTGCCATTTTCCCGATCTTTCACTGCGTTCCACTCATCTTTCAATTTCTCCTGATACTCTATCTTTTTCTCTCTTTTATCCAACTCAATCACTTTCAAAACCTCCCTGCCACACCTAACCCTCCTAGCTCTCATCCATCTCTTACCTACTCTTAACTTTCCCTCCACCAGGTAGTGGTCAGACATACCTCCACCCTCCCCTCTCAGAACTCTCACATCCAACAATCTTCCTATTACATTCCTAGACACAACCACATAGTCCATCAAGGCTCTATCAACAACCCTTCCACCCTCCTGTCTCACCCATGTATACTTATAAATATCTTTCTTCTCAAACAGCGTATTCCCAATCACCATCTCTCGCTCAACACACATCGCTATCATTCGTTCCCCATTTTCATTTCTTCCAGGCACACCATGCATACCAACTACGCCTTCAACTGCTACATTTCCCACTCTAGCATTCAGATCTCCCATCATACCGTACGTAATATATATAATTATATAATTATACATTGTGGTAGGTGGTGGCAACCATCATCCACTCACCTGATGTAGTGCTTCCTACTTCTTCCTTAGCCTTTATCATTCTTTTTCTGTGTCTGCCCTCCTCTCTTCCTATTTCTCCCATCTTTCCTATCACTTCTTATTGCTTTTCTTTCCTTTACTGGTGGCTTTACATTGAGTGACAAGCCAAATGGTTTCCTGTACGCCAAGAAACCATTTACAACGCTGGGTGGTAACCATATAACCAAACCATATGTGCTCCCTACGTGTTAACAAGTGGGTTGGTGGAGGGTTAGTGCCCCTCCCCGTTAAACAAATAACTCAGTCAAATGGCCACCCCTTGCGGGATTGTGGCGTCTGGCAATATATATATATATATATATATATATATATATATATATATATATATATATATATATATATGAAGCCTCTGTGGTACAAACCATATGTGCTCCCTACGTGTTAACAAGTGGGTTGGTGGAGGGTTAGTGCCCCTCCCCGTTAAACAAATAACTCAGTCAAATGGCCACCCCTTGCGGGATTGTGGCGTCTGGCAATATATATATATATATATATATATATATATATATATATATATATATATATATATATATGAAGCCTCTGTGGTACAGTGGTTAAGTGTGCGTTTTCGTACACTGAAGAACGAGGGCTCGCGCCCCGCTAGGGTCATAAACTTTAGGAGCGTTCTTCTGGCCACGTACTGCATTGGCGGACACAAGGGGTGCTGTGGCTGAAACAGTGTCGCATACTATAAAGTATGCCTGCACCAAGTCGGCTTGCGCGGGCCGATTACACTTGGTTCACAGACTACACACACATCCAAAGCCACTCCAACACAACAATTACACTTACAAGCACTTCTCACCCTACATACAATCTCTGCTAGACAGCCTAAGCCACTTGGTAGAGATACATTGGCTGTATCGTCCCCACTTCGGTAGGGATAGGCCTATATATATATGTATACACCGTATAATTATACATACGTAATATATATATATATAGATAGATAGATAGATATAGATAGATAGATAGATAGATAGATAGATATAGATAGATAGATAGATATAGATAGATAGATAGATACAGTATATATATATATATATATATATATATATATATAGGTTGACAGATATTATACATTGAGGTGGACAGAGAAAGTCTTTTGATTGTACGACGAGGAGTAATGACTAACAGACAGATAGAGGCGTACATTAATACACAAACGCACTGGCCGATGGATAAAAACGGGATTACACATATATATCGTACATATACGCAGTTTTATAGCTTTGTTAGATTGGTCTAAGGAAGAATAGTGACAGTGTCATTATATAAGTAAAGATACATATAAGTAAATACAAAAGGAACACTCAGAGGGGAGCATCCCTCCGAGAAGGGCAACGTAATTTCCAAACCACTCTTCATACTGGGTTGGGGCTTTGATTAGGGTTTCGCAGAAAGTGTTTTCCTGATCCATAATCTGTAATACGATCCGGATCAGTCCCAAAAGTTAATCGAAGTTTCCCTGGGTCATGGACTATCCATCCACCTAATTTGGTACAAATCTTTCTTTTAGTTTTTGAGTAATCCTGCTAACAGGCAAACAAACAAACAGGGGTGAAAATATACTCTTCTTGTCTGAGAGAACTAGGAAGGATGAATGGTGACACATATAAACAGGCTGACAGACACGTAGATCTATAAACAGGCTGACAAACACGTAGGTCTATGCGTAAATAGATAGATAAAGGGTAAGGTGATTTGAGGAAGACTAATGACCACTATACTAGATGTAAAAATATACAAGTAGATACACAGACAGACTGACAGACATACGCAGACTGACAAACGTATACCTAAATAAACAGTTATAGGACAGGGTGGTTTGAGGAGTACCAAAAGTCAAAAGTGGCTACAACAAGAAGGCAGACTGATAGATATAAAACAGGCCGATGGATACGTATACCAAGATCGACATATATAATACCTAGATAGTAAGACATAGGGTAAGGTGATAGGAGTAATGACAGCAATATCAATACTGGCACGAGCATTACTGACAGCAAGGGGCGGGGAAGTGAGGATGGTGATAGTGATGATGAGTGGTGAAGGGCAGACGGTGATAATGAGCGATGATATGGTAGAAATGGAGTAATTATGACGACTGACAGAAACAAAAGTGGTGAAAATACGATAGCAGCGAAAGAGACGATGGTGAGAGAAGAAATGATTATTATGATGAGAGTGACAGATACGAAGGTGAGAGAGCAATGAATGATTATTGTTATGGAAGTAATAAAATGATAGGCATATGTGATGGTGAGTGATGATAGTGACGAATGATAATGGTGATAATTAGCCTAGTGGTGATGTGAACTGTGATGGTGAAGTAATGATGAATGATTTTGATAATGATGACGGACAGTAATGAATGGGATGGTGATGAATAATGTAGCCTGATACCACACAATACCAGTCAGCAGTGATGGTAGTTGTGGTAGTAATGCTGGTTGCTGTTACTGTGACCCAAAGCATATCTGGACGTGAACTCAGTGGACTGCAGGCTGAAACTACTTCCCCTCTACAGTCCATCATCACCTCTTCGGACGATAGGGAGGGATGCGAGGGAAGTTTGTTTAGTGCCACCTAGTGAAAGCAACCATCTCCTGTACTGGTAATGACTGGTAGCTGTGGTAGTACTGTTGGTAGTTGTGGCAGTAATGGTGGTAGTTGTGGTAGTAATGTTGGTAGTTATGAAAGTAATGTCGGTAGTTATGGTAGTATGTTGGTGGTTATGGTAGTCATGTTGGTAGCTTTGGCAGTAATGTTGATAGTGGTTATAATGTGAGCACCTGTTCGTAATGGTGGTAGCTGTGATGGTAATGCTGGTGTGGTAGTGATGTAGATGGTCGTGATACATGAGGCGCTCCGAGCCAGAGGGGCGACCAGCATTTTACTTATTTTCGGTATAGTTGTTAAACTTTGACATGGCTAATTATACAATGGTAAAATTATACTTATATGCATTTTATTGTTTAGGTTGAAAGTGCTAGCCAATGCAATTAAAATGGTGGTAAACATGACATGTTTAAAGTATATTACAGTCTGGTAATTACATGTCAAAGCATATAAGCAAAATGCACGGTCGCTCCAACGTTGGCAGTTGTTGTAATGTTGTCAGCCAAGGTAGTAATGTTGATAGTCGTAATAATCTTGGTAGCTGTGGTACAAGTGTTGGTAGCTGTGGTAGTAATTTTAGCAACTGTAGCAGTAATGCTGACAGCTGTGGCAGTAATGTTCGCAGCTGGCAGCTGTGGCAATAATACTGGCAGTTGTGGCAGTAACGTTCGAAGTTGTGGCAGTAACGTTGGAAGCTGTGGCAGTAACGCTGGCAGTTGCAGCAGTAATGTTGGCAGTTAGGCAGTAATTGGCAGTTATGGCAGTAATGTTAGCAGTTGTGGCAGTAATGTTGGCAGTTGTGGCAGTAATGTTGGCAGTTGTGGCAGTAATGTTGGCAGCCGCGGCAGAAATGTTGGCAGCCGCGGCAGTAATGTTGGCAGTTGCAGCATTAATGTTGGCAGCCGCGGCAGTAATGTTGGCAGCCGCGGCAGTAATGTTGGCAGCCGCGGCAGTAATGTTGGCAGGTGCAGCAGTAATGTTGGCAGCCGCGGCAGTAATGTTGGCAGTTGCAGCAGTAATGTTGGCAGCCGCGGCAGTAATGTTGGCAGTTGCAGCAGTAATGTTGGCAGTTGTGGCAGTAATGTTGGCAGCTGCAGCGGTAATGTTGGCTGTTATGGCAGTAATGTTGGCAGTTGCAGCAGTAAAGTTGGCAGATGCAGCAGTAATGTTGGCAGGTGCAGCAGTAATGTTGGCAGGTGCAGCAGTAATGTTGGCAGTTATGGCAGTAATGTTGGCAGGTGCAGCAGTAATGTTGGCAGGTGCAGCAGTAATGTTGGCAGGTGCAGCAGTAATGTTGGCAGGTGCAGCAGTAATGTTGGCAGTTGTGGCAGTAATGTTGGCAGTTGTGGCAGTAATGTTGGCAGCTGCAGCAGTAATGTTGACAGTTGTGGCAGTAATGTTGGCAGCCGCGGCAGTAACGTTGGCAGCTGCGGCAGTGATGTTGGCACCTGTGGCTGTAATGCTGGGAGCTGTGGCAGTAATGCTGGCAGCTGCTGTAGTAATGTTGGCAGTTGCGGCAGTAATGTTGGCAGTTGCGGCAGTAATGTTGGCACTTGCAGCAATAATTTTGGCAGCTGCTGTGGTAATGTTGGCAGTTGCGGCAGTAATGCTGGCACCTGTGACAGTAATGTTGGAAGCTGCAGCAGTAATGTTGGCAGTTGCGGCAGTAATGCTGGCAGCTCTGGCAGTAATATTGGCAGTTGCGGCAATAATGTTGGCAGCTCTGCCAGTAGTGTTGGCACCTGTGGCAGTAATGTTGGCAGCTCTGCCAGTAGTGTTGGCACCTGTGACAGTAATGTTGGCAGCTCTGGCAGTAATGTTGGCAGTTGCGGCAGTAACGTTAGCAGCTCTGGCAGTAATACTGGCAGTTGCGGCAGTAATGTTGGCAGCTGCGGCAGTAATACTGGCAGTTGCGGCAGTAATGTTGGCAGCTCTGGCAGTAATGTTGGCACCTGTAGCAGTAATGTTGGCAGCTCTGGCAGTAATGTTGGCAGCTCTGGCAGTAATGTTGGCAGCTGCAGTAGTAATGTTGGTAGTTGTGGTAATCACGTTGACAGCTGTGGTAGTACTGTACGCAGTTTTGGTAGTACTGGTTTTACTGATAACCGTGACAAAAAAAAAAAAAAAAAAAAAAAAAAAAGGTACAGCAGTTGTGGTACGGTAATAATGTTGGCTGGTGTGGTAGCATTGCTGACGGTCATGACAGTACTACGATAGTTCTTTTAACTTAACTTGGCCCAGATTTTCGTTCTGTTGTAGCATATTAAATTTTCACGCGGCTTATTGGCGGAAAAGGACAGTACTACAGCTGACTGTAATTTCTTTCCATGACACTTTATGACAGGCATGGTAGTGTTACTCTATTGGTACAACTCAGTATTCTAGATGTAGCAACGGCAGTTTTAAGCCAAGTTAGATTGAAGAGAATGCAGCAGCTACAGCTCACCGATAGGCACCTACAACAGTAAAAACCCAACATGGCAACCATTCCCTTCCCTTCCGTCCGTTGGTGTGACTGATAACTTCTGATCTCTTAAAATTACACCGCTTATTTTCGCCATCAAATGACGCCTGGTGGCCTAGTGGTATAAGGCGCTCCAAACAAATACTTCCGAAAGGGCTAACATCTGAGGAATGGTTAAGGTTTATTGGTCACGTAAATCCACTCAAGGATAAGTAAAACTGTTCACCCGCCTTAAACGTTGGGAGTAGCTTTGCCTCTGGCCCCTAAACAACTGATTAAAAAAAAAAAAAAAAAAGTTTCCCTATTATTACCCCATTTTTTTTTTTTTGAAAACATGACTGCTTAAATTTCATGTGCAAAAACACCACCATTAACAGCACTTTCCTTAAAGATGATTTTACTCAAGGAAGACCACGCGTACAGTACAGACGAGGCAATGAAGGTAATATCTACAGTAAACCGTCCAGTTCCTAAAGTTCCGTATCTTCACTGCCGAATAAAATCACATGCAAGAATAATATAAAACAGACGCCACTGTTCTGAGGGGGTACCCGTAAATATATCACTTATTTCAATTCTTTGTTGTCTTTTATGAGAGAAATATATAGTTTCAATTAACTTCCTTTGGTTTCTAAAGCGAAAATGTGAGACGGCTCGCATGATCTCACTTATTTACCCTGGTTATCGATAACACCTGAAATTTAAAACTGCACCGCTTATTTTCATTATTAGGCCTCTAGTTAAGTGGTTAAAACTATATTAAACAATAATTATACTACGGTACTTTATTTTACATAAAAGTATTCATTTTTGTGTCCCAACGTTTGGCTATTCAGATTAGTTCACTTACTGTTACAAACTACTAGTGCTTGCCCTAAAAAATCTGCAGGAATAATTAATAGCTTTTCCACCACAAAATGTTTGCAAGTACCATTATCTTTGTTGCCAAACCGTTATTGAGCCAACAATGACCAACTCTGACCCCAAAATTCGAAAAAATTATTTTCGCATTTCGCTGTTCGACATTTTCCCGCCGTCGCGTCGCGCGCGATCGCCAATATTTTAGTATTTTTCTGACAGTACCCCCATCCAATGCAAAAAGAATCAGATCAACATCTATTACTGTTCTCGTGCAAGAAACACACACACACACACACACACACACACACACAGCATGACTATTATTTAGATTTCCATGCTAACTGAGCGAACACATGACTATTCAAATTATTTCACTTGTTTTTATTGCCTACCTCCCTGTTTAACTGAGCGAACACATGATTCATATCCATCCAACCATTCATCATCCAATTCTATGTTGCTCCATGAGGAGCGTAGGAATCCGGGGCTAGGCAAGTTGGTCCTGACATTTAATATGAAAGTGACAAGCCTCACTCATCCTTCAGTGGCATTACATGAGCAATAAACCCCAACCACCCCTTGGATATAAACTACAGTACAGTACATAGGTTCAATCCGATTGGAGCGCTTTAATTACCCACTAAACCACTAGGCGCCCTAATCTGGTTATATGGTTACCACCTACTGTAGTAAATGGTTTCCTGGTGTACAGGAAACCATTTGGCATGTCACTCAATGTAGTCACCCGCAGGCAGAAGGAAGGGGAAAGAATGAAGGAAAGAAATACAGAAGGGGAAGGAAGGGAGAAAAGGACAGACACCCAATGCAGCACTACATCGAGTGAGTGGATGGTGAACGCCCTCAACCTCCCACCTACTGTATATAATTACACTAGGGTGCGGGTGATGTCCTCATTATCCCGGCTGAGCGAACGAAAACATTAGCATATTCAGTTTAACTCAGTTTTATTCTTGCAAAGTGAACGAAAACATGCGACTATGCAAAATATATCGCATGCTTTCGCTTTAAGGGGCAAAAACAGAGGACTTCAATTTTGTCACTTATTGCTACTATTCTTCCTCCTTGTTAAGTGAACGAAAATTATCGGTGAACGAAATCAAACGTATTCAGCTTTATCACTTTCAAATCTACTGAGCGAAAACATACGACCTCCAACGTAATGTCAAATACTCATTATTACCGCATTTCTCCGGCTGAAGAGTGAAAACGTGTGCATTTTCAGGCTGTATTACCTTCTTTCATATTTAGTGCAGAAAAACATACCAGTAAGACTACTCGAACTACCGGAATTACACAAAATCATTTCTTCTTCGGACAGATCAGTGATGACATCTGATCTTTACTTACCTTCATTTCTATTCACCCCGGATAAGTGAGCGGAAAAAAAAAAAAAAAAAAAAAAAAAAAAAAAGAGGGCATGACAGATAGGCTGTAAAGATACTGACTGACAGATCAAGACAAACAGATGATGAACAAAGAGGTTAGTAAGTGGGTGTAGAGCCATTCATATGTATCATATGAGACGTAATGACGTGGGTGGATCGATGGAGACAAACGCAGTGATAGATTAGACAGGCTACAAAGAAAAGTAGGTGTAACGCTGAAATGGCTGTGGACAAATCCGTATCATATGAACCGGAATAAGGTGAGACAAGGATATACCGCAGTGTGTGTGTGGGAATCGGAAAGAAAGTATCAGGAAAAAAAGTAACAGTCAAAAAGTAACAACTTTTCCTAGGTTAGGTCAGGTTAGATTAGGTCAGGTTAGGTTAGGTTAGGTTAGATTAGGTTAGATTAGGTTA
The DNA here is from genome assembly GCF_032717465.1 of Coenobita brevimanus. NCBI lineage: Eukaryota > Metazoa > Arthropoda > Malacostraca > Decapoda > Coenobitidae > Coenobita > Coenobita brevimanus. The sequence goes on along the minus strand of NC_137014.1, from coordinate 29,080,914 downwards.
GATTAGCTCTTTCCCTTACGTTTTTTACTGTTACTTTTTTTCCTGATACTTTCTTTCCGGGAATCTGTGTGTGTGTGTGTGTGTGTGTGTGTGTGTGTGTGTGTGTGTGTGTGTGTGTGTGTGTACATAGAGAGAGAGAGAGAGAGAGAGAGAGAGAGAGAGAGAGTTTGTTGAAACGGTTACGGGCCAATCTGCATCACTTTCGCTGCAATCAAGTGGGTGTGGTCGACAAACACTGCCACACCACCCACAAAAATATACCAACAACATCCGGTATTAACTCTATCACTATCACTGGCTGTTTTTCTTTTTTGCCACCACCCGACGATTTTATTCAGATGAGGGAAACTCGTAAACCCTCTTGGTGTCGCAGCCTCTTATCAAGTCCTTGCTAGGGAAAAACCTCTTGCTAGCCGCTGAACTGTTTACTTAGCCCAGGGAAGGAGTCATGAGAAATGGTGACAGCTGAGAATGAAAAATCCGTATAACCATGCAAGCAACAGAGAAATGGATTTGAATTTGCTCTCGCCTAATACCCAGCACTACTTATCGATGTCGTCATTGTACCCCCACTTGTACCACTACACCAGGTATGAATGAGGTAGTCCTTCCCTGTATTCAGTATCAAAAAGTGACAAGGAAGTGCA